>NC_134423.1:5000-12500 GCF_030867145.1 Opisthocomus hoazin
CCCCCTTCTGCCGCGGGGAAGCGCCCGCCCCTTGCCGGCGGGTGGGCGGGGCGGGCCGGCTCGGGTTCCGGTTGCTAAGCAGCAGGGTGGCACTCGTTGACCCCGGGCGCCGCTCCGTCTGCCGATGGGCGGGCCGGTGCTGGCTCTCAAGAAATTTTTGTAACTGTTTCCCTGCTCTGCTTTGGTTTTGTTTTTTTTTCTCGCCCACCGTCAGAACCGATGCAGAGTAAGAAAGCCTTCAGCGAGACAGTCCGGCCAAGCTTAGCGCCTTCCACTAGATACGGCGAAGTCTCGGAAACGGGGGGTGGCGAGGGGAATTTCAGGCGCGCGCCGCCTCCCCCCTCCTGCACCACCCCCCCCCGCAAGCGACGGGAAGGGGCGCCGCTTTCCATCAGCTCGGCTGAAACGCCCGAGGACGGGGCGGCGTCTCTGTTTCAAAAGCGGAAAAAGAAATAAAAAAGCAACAAAAACCAAAAAATTCCCGCCGCCCCCCCCAACCCACCCCCGTGCAGGCACCCCTGCATACGGGCCTCCGGCAGGACCGGCCTGCCGCCCCCAGCCACCCCCCCGCAAGCCCCCCCACCGCCGCCCCGGCTGAGAGAGCACAGGCACCCCGCCGCCGCCCCTTCCCACCCCGTGCAGGCACCCCTGCATACGGGCCTCCGGCAGGGCCGGCCTGCCGCCCCCAGCCACCCCCCGCAAGCCCCCCCCACCGCCGCCCCGGCTCAGAGAGCACAGGCAGCCCGCCGCCGGCCCACCCACCCCGTGCAGGCACCCCTGCATACGGGCCTCCGGCAGGGCCGGCCTGCCGACCCCAGCCACCCCCCGCAAGCCCCCCCACCGCCGCCCCGACTGAGACAGCACAGGCAGCCCGCCGCCGGCCCTTCCCACCCCGTGCAGGCACCCCTGCATACGGGCCTCCGGCAGGGCCGGCCTGCCGCCCCCAGCCACCCCCCGCAAGCCCCCCCACCGCCGCCCCGGCTCAGAGAGCACAGGCAGCCCGCCGCCGGCCCACCCACCCCGTGCAGGCACCCCTGCATACGGGCCTCCGGCAGGACCGGCCTGCCGCCCCCAGCCACCCCCCGCAAGCCCCCCCACCGCCGCCCCGGCTGAGAGAGCACAGGCACCCCGCCGCCGGCCCTTCCCACCCCGTGCAGGCACCCCTGCATACGGGCCTCCGGCAGGGCCGGCCTGCCGCCCCCAGCCACCCCCCGCAAGCCCCCCCCACCGCCGCCCCGGCTCAGAGAGCACAGGCAGCCCGCCGCCGGCCCACCCACCCCGTGCAGGCACCCCTGCATACGGGCCTCCGGCAGGGCCGGCCTGCCGACCCCAGCCACCCCCCGCAAGCCCCCCCACCGCCGCCCCGACTGAGAGAGCACAGGCAGCCCGCCGCCGGCCCTTCCCACCCCGTGCAGGCACCCCTGCATACGGGCCTCCGGCAGGGCCGGCCTGCCGACCCCAGCCACCCCCCGCAACCCCCCCCACCGCCGCCCCGGCTGAGAGAGCACAGGCAGCCCGCCGCCGGCCCTTCCCACCCCGTGCAGGCACCCCTGCATACGGGCCTCCGGCACGGCCGGCCTGCCGCCCCCAGCCACCCCCCGCAAGCCCCCCCCACCGCCGCCCCGACTCAGAGAGCACAGGCAGCCCGCCGCCGGCCCACCCACCCCGTGCAGGCACCCCTGCATACGGGCCTCCGGCAGGACCGGCCTGCCGCCCCCAGCCACCCCCCGCAAGCCCCCCCACCGCCGCCCCGGCTGAGAGAGCACAGGCAGCCCGCCGCCGGCCCACCCACCCTGTGCAGGCACCCCTGCATACGGGCCTCCGGCAGGACCGGCCTGCCGCCCCAAGCCACCCCCCGCAAGCCCCCCCACCGCCGCCCCGGCTGAGAGAGCACAGGCACCCCGCCGCCGCCCCTTCCCACCCCGTGCAGGCACCCCTGCATACGGGCCTCCGGCAGGGCCGGCCTGCCGCCCCCAGCCACCCCCCGCAAGCCCCCCCCACCGCCGCCCCGGCTCAGAGAGCACAGGCAGCCCGCCGCAGGCCCACCCACCCCGTGCAGGCACCCCTGCATACGGGCCTCCGGCAGGGCCGGCCTGCCGACCCCAGCCACCCCCCGCAAGCCCCCCCACCGCCGCCCCGGCTGAGAGAGCACAGGCAGCCCGCCGCCGGCCCTTCCCACCCCGTGCAGGCACCCCTGCATACGGGCCTCCGGCAGGGCCGGCCTGCCGACCCCAGCCACCCCCCGCAACCCCCCCCACCGCCGCCCCGGCTGAGAGAGCACAGGCAGCCCGCCGCCGGCCCTTCCCACCCCGTGCAGGCACCCCTGCATACGGGCCTCCGGCAGGGCCGGCCTGCCGCCCCCAGCCACCCGCCACAGGCCCCCCCACCGCCGCCCCGGCTGAGAGAGCACAGGCAGCCCGCCGCCGGCCCTTCCCACCCCGTGCAGGCACCCCTGCATACGGGCCTCCGGCAGGGCCGGCCTGCCGCCCCCAGCCACCCCCCGCAAGCCCCCCCACCGCCGCCCCGGCTCAGAGAGCACAGGCACCCCGCCGCCGCCCCTTCCCACCCCGTGCAGGCACCCCTGCATACGGGCCTCCGGCAGGGCCGGCCTGCCGCCCCCAGCCACCCCCCGCAAGCCCCCCCCACCGCCGCCCCGGCTCAGAGAGCACAGGCAGCCCGCCGCAGGCCCACCCACCCCGTGCAGGCACCCCTGCATACGGGCCTCCGGCAGGGCCGGCCTGCCGACCCCAGCCACCCCCCGCAACCCCCCCCACCGCCGCCCCGACTGAGACAGCACAGGCAGCCCGCCGCCGGCCCTTCCCACCCCGTGCAGGCACCCCTGCATACGGGCCTCCGGCAGGGCCGGCCTGCCGACCCCAGCCACCCCCCGCAAGCCCCCCCCACCGCCGCCCCGGCTCAGAGAGCACAGGCAGCCCGCCGCAGGCCCACCCACCCCGTGCAGGCACCCCTGCATACGGGCCTCCGGCAGGGCCGGCCTGCCGACCCCAGCCACCCCCCGCAACCCCCCCCACCGCCGCCCCGACTGAGACAGCACAGGCAGCCCGCCGCCGGCCCTTCCCACCCCGTGCAGGCACCCCTGCATACGGGCCTCCGGCAGGGCCGGCCTGCCGCCCCCAGCCACCCCCCGCAAGCCCCCCCACCGCCGCCCCGGCTGAGAGAGCACAGGCAACCCGCCGCCGCCCCTTCCCACCCCGTGCAGGCACCCCTGCATACGGGCCTCCGGCAGGGCCGGCCTGCCGCCCCCAGCCACCCCCCGCAAGCCCCCCCCACCGCCGCCCCGGCTCAGAGAGCACAGGCAGCCCGCCGCAGGCCCACCCACCCCGTGCAGGCACCCCTGCATACGGGCCTCCGGCAGGGCCGGCCTGCCGACCCCAGCCACCCCCCGCAACCCCCCCCACCGCCGCCCCGGCTGAGAGAGCACAGGCAGCCCGCCGCCGGCCCTTCCCACCCCGTGCAGGCACCCCTGCATACGGGCCTCCGGCAGGGCCGGCCTGCCGACCCCAGCCACCCCCCGCAACCCCCCCCACCGCCGCCCCGGCTGAGAGAGCACAGGCAGCCCGCCGCCGGCCCTTCCCACCCCGTGCAGGCACCCCTGCATACGGGCCTCCGGCAGGGCCGGCCTGCCGCCCCCAGCCACCCCCCGCAAGCCCCCCCACCGCCGCCCCGGCTCAGAGAGCACAGGCACCCCGCCGCCGCCCCTTCCCACCCCGTGCAGGCACCCCTGCATACGGGCCTCCGGCAGGGCCGGCCTGCCGCCCCCAGCCACCCCCCGCAAGCCCCCCCCACCGCCGCCCCGGCTCAGAGAGCACAGGCAGCCCGCCGCAGGCCCACCCACCCCGTGCAGGCACCCCTGCATACGGGCCTCCGGCAGGGCGGGCCTGCCGCCCCAAGCCACCCCCCGCAAGCCCCCCCACCGCCGCCCCGGCTGAGAGAGCACAGGCAGCCCGCCGCCGCCCCTTCCCACCCCGTGCAGGCACCCCTGCATACGGGCCTCCAGCACGGGCGACCCGCTCTGTCCGCAGGGAGGACAGGTCTACCCCTTCTGCCGGCAGGGAGGCCAGGTCTACCCGTTCTGCCGGCAGGGAGGCCAGGTCTACCCGTTTTACCTGCAGGGAGACCAGGTCTACCCGTTCTGCCGGCAGGGAGGCCAGGTCTACCCGTTTTACCGGCAGGGATGCCAGGTCTACCCGTTCTGGCGGCAGGGAGGCCAGGTCTACCTGTTTTACCGGCAGGGATGCCAGGTCTACCCGTTCTAGCGGCAGGGAGACCAGGTCTACCCGTATTGCCGGCAGGGATGCCAGGTCTACCCGTTTTTCCGGCAGGGATGCCAGGTCTACCCATTTACCGGCAGGGATGCCAGGTCTACCCGTTTTGCCGGCAGGGATGCCAGGTCTACCCGTTCTGGCGGCAGGGAGAACAGGTCTACCCGTTTTACCTGCAGGGAGAACAGGTCTACCCGTTTTGCCGGCAGGGATGCCAGGTCTACCCGTTTTACCTGCAGGGATGCCAGGTCTACCCGTTTTACCGGCAGGGAGGCCAGGTCTACCCATGTTGCCGGCAGGGAGGCCAGGTCTACCCGTTCTAGCGGCAGGGAGACCAGGTCTACCCATTTACCGGCAGGGAGACCAGGTCTACCCGTTTTGCCGGCAGGGATGCCAGGTCTACCCGTTTTGCCGGCAGGGAGAACAGGTCTACCCGTTTTACCTGCAGGGAGGCCATGTCTACCCGTTTTACCGGCAGGGAGACCAGGTCTACCCGTTTTGCCGGCAGGGATGCCAGGTCTACCCGTTTTGCCGGCAGGGAGACCAGGTCTACCCGTTCTGCCGGCAGGGATACCAGGTCTACCCGTTTTACCTGCACGGAGACCAGGTCTACCCATTTTACCGGCAGGGAGGCCAGGTCTACCCGTTCTGGCGGCAGGGAGAACAGGTCTACCCTTTTTGCCGGCAGGGAGACCAGGTCTACCCGTTTTACCGGCAGGGATGCCAGGTCTACCCGTTTTGCCGGCAGGGATAACAGGTCTACCCGTTTTACCTGCAGGGAGACCAGGTCTACCCGTTTTACCGGCAGGGAGACCAGGTCTACCCGTTTTGCCGGCAGGGATGCCAGGTCTACCCGTTCTGGCGGCAGGGAGGCCAGGTCTACCCGTTCTGCCGGCAGGGAGGCCAGGTCTACCCGTTTTGCCGGCAGGGAGAACAGGTCTACCCGTTTTACCGGCAGGGAGACCAGGTCTACCCGTTTTGCCGGCAGGGATGCCAGGTCTACCCGTTCTGGCGGCAGGGAGGCCAGGTCTACCCGTTCTGCCGGCAGGGAGGCCAGGTCTACCCGTTTTACCTGCAGGGAGGCCAGGTCTACCCGTTTTGGCGGCAGGGAGACCAGGTCTACCCGTTTTGCCGGCAGGGATGCCAGGTCTACCCGCTTCCGGCAGGGATGCCAGGTCTACCCGGTTCCAGGCAGGGAGGCCTCGTCTACCCGTTCTGCCGGCAGGGAGGCCAGGTCTACCCGTTTTACCGGCAGGGATGCCAGGTCTACCCGCTTCCGGCAGGGATGCCAGGTCTACCCGGTTCCAGGCAGGGAGGCCTCGTCTACCCGTTCTGCCGGCAGGGAGGCCAGGTCTACCCGTTTTACCGGCAGGGATGCCAGGTCTACCCGCTTCCGGCAGGGATGCCAGGTCTACCCGGTTCCAGGCAGGGAGGCCTCGTCTACCCGTTCTGCCGGCAGGGAGGCCAGGTCTACCCGTTTTACCGTCCGCCGGGTCCGGTGTGCCCGATGTGGCCGCCGGAGCTGCCGGCGGAAAGGGATGCCTCGTCTACCTCGCTCCGGCGGGACTTTGGCTCCACCGCGGTTCTGGCAGGTAGACGTCTTGCCCGGTTCTTCTTCGGAGCTGCCGAAGGGGTCGCTGCTTTGCGCTGCCTCCAGTTACGTCATGGTAAGAGTCGGCGGCGCTCGCGCGCCTCCCCGCTGGGGGAAGACGGTTCTCTTCGAGCCCGCCGGGGCCGGGGACCTCGCTGTCCGTATACTAGGGCAGAGGGCTGGCGCTCGCGGACCAGCGCCATCGAACCGCTGCAGCTACTCGCGGTTCAGCCGGCAGACTCGGGCGTTGCACGGCGGCTGTGGCCGTGGCCGTTCTGCCTCCTACCTATCGCGCACGGCGCTTCCGACTGCCAGAAGCCGCGCGAAGCCGCTGCTTGCCCGCAGGCTCCGGTGGCCGTTGCCGACTGGAGCGAGGGCTCCAAGAGGGGTTTCTCCAGGGCCGGGCCGAGACGGGCGGCGGTCGCCGGCACTCGAACGCTTGTCACCCGCGGCTCAGCCGGCAGACTCGGGCGTTGCCCGGCGGCCCTGGCCGTGGCCGTTCTGCCTCCTACCTATCGCGCACGGCGCTTCCGACTGCCAGAAGCCGCGCGAAGCCGCTGCTTGCCCGCAGGCTCCGGTGGCCGTTGCCGACTGGAGCGAGGGCTCCAAGAGGGGTTTCTCCAGGGCCGGGCCGAGACCGGCGGCGGTCGCCGGCACTCGAACGCTTGTCAGCCGCGGCTCAGCGGGCAGACTCGGGCGTTGCCCGGCGGCCCTGGCCGTGGCCGTTCTGCCTCCTACCTATCGCGCACGGCGCTTCCGACTGCCAGAAGCCGCGCGAAGCCGCTGCTTGCCCGCAGGCTCCGGTGGCCGTTGCCGACTGGAGCGAGGGCTCCAAGAGGGGTTTCTCCAGGGCCGGGCCGAGACCGGCGGCGGTCGCCGGCACTCGAACGCTTGTCAGCCGCGGCTCAGCGGGCAGACTCGGGCGTTGCCCGGCGGCCCTGGCCGTGGCCGTTCTGCCTCCTACCTATCGCGCACGGCGCTTCCGACTGCCAGAAGCCGCGCGAAGCCGCTGCTTGCCCGCAGGCTCCGGTGGCCGTTGCCGACTGGAGCGAGGGCTCCAAGAGGGGTTTCTCCAGGGCCGGGCCGAGACCGGCGGCGGTCGCCGGCACTCGAACGCTTGTCAGCCGCGGCTCAGCCGGCAGACTCGGGCGTTGCCCGGCGGCCCTGGCCGTGGCCGTTCTGCCTCCTACCTATCGCGCACGGCGCTTCCGACTGCCAGAAGCCGCGCGAAGCCGCTGCTTGCCCGCAGGCTCCGGTGGCCGTTGCCGACTGGAGCGAGGGCTCCAAGAGGGGTTTCTCCAGGGCCGGGCCGAGACCGGCGGCGGTCGCCGGCACTCGAACGCTTGTCACCCGCGGCTCAGCCGGCAGACTCGGGCGTTGCCCGGCGACCCTGGCCGTGGCCGTTCTGCCTCCTACCTATCGCGCACGGCGCTTCCGACTGCCAGAAGCCGCGCGAAGCCGCTGCTTGCCCGCAGGCTCCGGTGGCCGTTGCCGACTGGAGCGAGGGCTCCAAGAGGGGTTTCTCCAGGGCCGGGCCGAGACGGGCGGCGGTCTCCGGCACTCGAACGCTTGTAGGGCCGGGGTTTGGGAGTGGAGCCTGCCGTGGCTCCCCCCCCCTCCCCACGC
>NC_134423.1:20000-22500 GCF_030867145.1 Opisthocomus hoazin
GATCGCCCCAGCTGCGGCGGGCGCCGGCCGCCCCCCCCCCTCCGCCCGTCGCCGCCGCCTCTCCCGGCCGGCGCCCCCAGCGGCGGGGCCGCCGCCGGGCGTGGGCGCGCGCGTCGTTGCCGCGCGCCGCCTCCCCCCGGCCCTCGTGGTCCGCAGGCCCTTGCGGTGGGGGGCCGGAGGGTTCCCGCGGCGCGCGGCGCCCGGCGGCGCGCGCGCGCGCGCGTGCGCGCGTGCGGTCCCGCCGTCCGGCGCCGGCAACGCGGTTGGGGTCATGCGGGGGCGGGTCCCCGGGGGCGTCCCCGGGCCGGCGCCTCGCCTCGGCCGGCGCCTAGCAGCCGGCTTAGAACTGGTGCGGACCAGGGGAATCCGACTGTTTAATTAAAACAAAGCATCGCGAAGGCCCGCGGCGGGTGTTGACGCGATGTGATTTCTGCCCAGTGCTCTGAATGTCAAAGTGAAGAAATTCAATGAAGCGCGGGTAAACGGCGGGAGTAACTATGACTCTCTTAAGACGGGACCATAGTTGCTGGCTGGGCTGAGCTGCAGAGGTCACACCTCCCCGTGGTCCCGCCGGATGCCCTCTTGGGTAACCAAGTTGACCTCTGCCCCAGTGTGACGGAATCATAGTTGCTTCCTCCCTATCGAACGGCCTCACCAACCGATCGATAGTAATTAAAAGTGGTGAAACAAATTCTCGGCATCGACCGTGTTCGTTGCCTAGAGCCTCTGCCCACGAGTGGTTAGTTGGGTGTAACCAAATTCCGCTGGAGGGTGGTGGCATTTGGTATTGACTATATCCTCAAACTATTGTGACGAAATGGGCCGACCGTTGCGAGTCAACTATATATCGGTGGCCACCCAGACAAGTCCTCTGGACTTGAGAGACCCCGTGGCCGGCAGGGCCACTGTTTGCCGTGGAGGTGCGGTGGAGGAGGGAATGAACTTGAGTGGGTTGGAGTTTACGAACTCGAGATTGTATGGTTTTGAGGGAATTGACTCTTCCACCTGGCAGGAGAGGCTGTCCAGGTTACCAGAGGTGTATGAGTCACTCACCTCCTTGAGAGTTGGAGGGGTATCCGACAGTCCACCAAGGATAGAGGAGAGCGAGGGGGAGGGTGAAGCTTCACCTCCAGGGGCCCTGGCGCAGCCTACTCTGTTAACATCGCCACCTATCCTTGGTACCTACCCGGACCTGCCCACTGAGGGCACACCGGTGGTAAAGGTCCCCGACAAAAATCCATCTTGTCCATGTTGTGGGAACCGGATAGGGAAAATGTCGGGGCTTATTGAACATCTAAAGAGAGTCCATGGTAAGAAAAAAGCGTTGTTTCAGTGTGCTAAGTGTGGCAAGACTAACGTTAAACATCATAGTATTGCCTGCCATTATCCGAAATGTAAGGGGGTTGAAACATCTCCCCCTGTCGGGGGCTGGGCCTGTGAGGAATGTGGGCGAACGTTTGAGACGAAAATTGGCTTGGGACAACATAAGCGCTCTGCGCACCCAGCCGTTAGGAACATCGAGCGGATTGCCGCCTCCCGCCCGAAGGAGTGCTCAGCCAGAGGGGTACATCGGCAGTGTTGGACTGAGGAGGAGGTGGAGTTGTTACGGAGGTTGGATAAACAGTACGAGGGAAGTAAGAACATCAACAAATTGATTGCTGAGCATATTCCATCTAAATCAGCTAAACAAATAAGTGACAAAAGAAGGGGGCTTCATAAGAGCCCTGTAAAGAGAAGGGAAAAAGATCAGGAAAAGCAGAAATATCTTGAGAGTGAAGGGTTACATCTGCCGGGCATTGAATCACGGGTGGTTGGGGGACTAAGGTCCCATTATCGAAAGGTCATTTCAGATTGGGTAACATCTGATAAATTGACCGTTCTTCGGGGAATGTTTGAGGAAGTGATTGAAGGTGAGAAAGATCTATCGACCTTGGTCGATGAGGCGACCCAAGACCGCTGTGCATGTCTGTTCTTTAAGTCCCACGAGTTGAAAGCGGTCCAAGGTGGAAGGCCCAAAGTAACCCGGAGGGTTCCCTCTTCTGAACCACCGAAGGTGTGGATGAAGAAGAGGGCCAAAAAGCGAGGGCATTTTCTGAGGTTCCAACGGTTGTTTTACCTCGATCGAGGGAAACTTGCCGGGATTATCTTGGATAATGTGGAATCCTTGCGATGCGGCATCCCGCTCGATGAGGTACACGCGGTGTTCAAGTCGAGATGGGAGATGTCAGGAACATTCAAGGGCTTGGGGGCCTTTGTCACTGAGGGACAGGCAGACAACTCCGCATTCCAAGCCATGATTACGGCAAAAGAGATCTCTAAAAACATCAATGAGATGAATAAGAACGCGGCGCCAGGTCCTGATGGGCTTAGTTTGCGGGATCTCATTAAAACTGATCCCCACTATACCCAGCTGATGGAATTGTTCAATCTCTGGTTGGCCACAGGGGTTATACCGGACGTGGTGAAAGAATGCCGGACGGTATTAATATCTAAATCGGCC
>NC_134423.1:27500-35000 GCF_030867145.1 Opisthocomus hoazin
TCCCGGGTAGACCTGTCCTCCCCGCCGAACCGGTCCCGGGTAGACGTGGTGGCCGGCCGGGACTCGGGATCGGGGGCGGGCGCGGTCGGGTAGACCTGTCCTCCCCGCCGACCCGGTCCCGGGTAGACCTGTCCTCCCCGCTGAACCGGTCCCGGGTAGACGTGGTGGCCGGCCGGGACTCGGGATCGGGGGCGGGCGCGGTCGGGTAGACCTGTCCTCCCCGCCGACCCGGTCCCGGGTAGACCTGTCCTCCCCGCCAAACCGGTCCCGGGTAGACGTGGTGGCCGGCCGGGACGCGGGGCGATGGGGGGGGCGCTGTCGGGTAGACCTGTCCTCCCCGCCGAACCGGTCCCTGGTAGACCTGTCCTCCCCGCCGAACCGGTCCCGGGTAGACGTGGTGGCCGGCCGGGACGCGGGGCGATGGGGGGGGGCGCTGTCGGGTAGACCTGTCCTCCCCGCCGAACCGGTCCCGGGTAGACCTGTCCTCCCCGCCGACCCGGTCCCGGGTAGACGTGGTGGCCGGCCGGGACGCGGGGTGGGGGGGGCGCTGTCGTCCAGACCCGTCGGCCAGACCCGTCCCCGTCCCCGTCCCCGTCCCCGTCCCCGTCCCCGTCCCCGTCCCCGTCCCGTTCCCGCCCCCCCCCGCCACCCCCTTCCGCGGCACCAACCCCCCCCGCAAGCAACGGGAAGGGGCGCAGCTTTCTATCAGCTCGGCTGAAACGCCCGAAGGCGGGGCGGCGTCTGTGTTTCAAAAGCGGAAAAAAAATAAAAAAGCAACAAAAACCAAAAAATTCCCGCCGCCCCGCCCCCCCCCCCCCCCCCACCTCCCCCCGTGCAGGCACCCCTGCAAACGGGCCTCCGGCACGGCAGCCCGGCCGCCGCACCCCCACCCGCAAGCCCCCCCCCACCGCCGCCCCGGCCGAGAGCGCACAAGCAGCCCCTGATGCCGCCGCCCCCCCCCACCCCCCCCCCCGGTGCGGGCACCCCTGCATACGGGCCTCCGGCACGGCCGCTCCGCTGCCCCCCCCCACCCCGCCACCCCCCCCACCGCCGCCCCGGCCGAGAGCGCACAAGCAGCCCCTGCCGCCGCCCCCCCCCCCCCCCCCCCCCCGACTCAAACCTCAATCTTCTCGGAAAAGAGGCCCCGTCCCCAGCCTACCTCAGCGCAAGGCTCCCCGCCTGCTCCTCGACCCCGTCTCTCAGTCTCTGTCTCCCCCTTCTGCCGCGGGGAAGCGCCCGCCCCTTGCCGGCGGGTGGGCGGGGCGGGCCGGCTCGGGTTCCGGTTGCTAAGCAGCAGGGTGGCACTCGTTGACCCCGGGCGCCGCTCCGTCTGCCGATGGGCGGGCCGGTGCTGGCTCTCAAGAACTTTTTGTAACTGTTTCCCTGCTCTGCTTTGGTTTTGTTTTTTTTTCTCGCCCACCGTCAGAACCGATGCAGAGTAAGAAAGCCTTCAGCGAGACAGTCCGGCCAAGCTTAGCGCCTTCCACTAGATACGGCGAAGTCTCGGAAACGGGGGGTGGCGAGGGGAATTTCAGGCGCGCGCCGCCTCCCCCCTCCTGCACCACCCCCCCCCGCAAGCGACGGGAAGGGGCGCCGCTTTCCATCAGCTCGGCTGAAACGCCCGAGGACGGGGCGGCGTCTCTGTTTCAAAAGCGGAAAAAGAAATAAAAAAGCAACAAAAACCAAAAAATTCCCGCCGCCCCCCCCAACCCACCCCCGTGCAGGCACCCCTGCAAACGGGCCTCCGGCAGGGCCGGCCTGCCGCCCCCAGCCACCCCCCGCAAGCCCCCCCACCGCCGCCCCGGCTGAGAGAGCACAGGCACCCCGCCGCCGGCCCTTCCTACCCCGTGCAGGCACCCCTGCATACGGGCCTCCGGCAGGGCCGGCCTGCCGCCCCCAGCCACCCCCCGCAAGCCCCCCCCACCGCCGCCCCGGCTCAGAGAGCACAGGCAGCCCGCCGCAGGCCCACCCACCCCGTGCAGGCACCCCTGCATACGGGCCTCCGGCAGGGCCGGCCTGCCGCCCCCAGCCACCCCCCGCAAGCCCCCCCACCGCCGCCCCGGCTCAGAGAGCACAGGCAGCCCGCCGCCGGCCCTTCCTACCCCGTGCAGGCACCCCTGCATACGGGCCTCCGGCAGGGCCGGCCTGCCGCCCCCAGCCACCCCCCGCAAGCCCCCCCACCGCCGCCCCGGCTGAGAGAGCACAGGCACCCCGCCGCCGCCCCTTCCCACCCCGTGCAGGCACCCCTGCATACGGGCCTCCGGCAGGGCCGGCCTGCCGCCCCCAGCCACCCCCCGCAAGCCCCCCCCACCGCCGCCCCGGCTCAGAGAGCACAGGCAGCCCGCCGCAGGCCCACCCACCCCGTGCAGGCACCCCTGCATACGGGCCTCCGGCAGGGCCGGCCTGCCGACCCCAGCCACCCCCCGCAAGCCCCCCCACCGCCGCCCCGGCTGAGAGAGCACAGGAACCCCGCCGCCGGCCCTTCCCACCCCGTGCAGGCACCCCTGCATACGGGCCTCCGGCAGGGCCGGCCTGCCGCCCCCAGCCACCCCCCGCAAGCCCCCCCCACCGCCGCCCCGGCTCAGAGAGCACAGGCAGCCCGCCGCAGGCCCACCCACCCCGTGCAGGCACCCCTGCATACGGGCCTCCGGCAGGGCCGGCCTGCCGCCCCCAGCCACCCCCCGCAAGCCCCCCCACCGCCGCCCCGACTGAGACAGCACAGGCAGCCCGCCGCCGGCCCTTCCCACCCCGTGCAGGCACCCCTGCATACGGGCCTCCGGCAGGGCCGGCCTGCCGCCCCCAGCCACCCCCCGCAAGCCCCCCCACCGCCGCCCCGGCTCAGAGAGCACAGGCACCCCGCCGCCGCCCCTTCCCACCCCGTGCAGGCACCCCTGCATACGGGCCTCCGGCAGGGCCGGCCTGCCGCCCCCAGCCACCCCCCACAAGCCCCCCCACCGCCGCCCCGGCTGAGAGAGCACAGGCACCCCGCCGCCGCCCCTTCCTCCCACCCCGTGCAGGCACCCCTGCATACGGGCCTCCGGCAGGGCCGGCCTGCCGCCCCCAGCCACCCCCCGCAAGCCCCCCCCACCGCCGCCCCGGCTCAGAGAGCACAGGCAGCCCGCCGCAGGCCCACCCACCCCGTGCAGGCACCCCTGCATACGGGCCTCCGGCACGGCCGGCCTGCCGCCCCCAGCCACCCCCCACAAGCCCCCCCACCGCCGCCCCGGCTGAGAGAGCACAGGCACCCCGCCGCCGCCCCTTCCCACCCCGTGCAGGCACCCCTGCATACGGGCCTCCGGCAGGGCCGGCCTGCCGACCCCAGCCACCCCCCGCAAGCCCCCCCACCGCCGCCCCGACTGAGAGAGCACAGGCAGCCCGCCCCTGGCCCTTCCCACCCCGTGCAGGCACCCCTGCATACGGGCCTCCGGCAGGGCCGGCCTGCCGCCCCCAGCCACCCCCCACAAGCCCCCCCACCGCCGCCACGGCTGAGACAGCACAGGCAGCCCGCCGCCGGCCCTTCCCACCCCGTGCAGGCACCCCTGCATACGGGCCTCCGGCAGGGCCGGCCTGCCGCCCCCAGCCACCCCCCGCAAGCCCCCCCACTGCCGCCCCGGCTCAGAGAGCACAGGCAGCCCGCCGCCGCCCCTTCCCACCCCATGCAGGCACCCCTGCATACGGGCCTCCGGCAGGGCCGGCCTGCCGCCCCCAGCCACCCCCCACAAGCCCCCCCACCGCCGCCCCGGCTGAGAGAGCACAGGCACCCCGCCGCCGCCCCTTCCCACCCCGTGCAGGCACCCCTGCATACGGGCCTCCGGCAGGGCCGGCCTGCCGCCCCCAGCCATCCCCCGCAAGCCCCCCCACCGCCGCCCCGGCTGAGAGAGCACAGGCAGCCCGCCGCCGCCCCTTCCCACCCCGTGCAGGCACCCCTGCATACGGGCCTCCGGCAGGGCCGGCCTGCCGCCCCCAGCCACCCCCCACAAGCCCCCCCACCGCCGCCCCGGCTGAGACAGCACAGGCACCCCGCTGCCGCCCCTTCCCACCCCGTGCAGGCACCCCTGCATACGGGCCTCCGGCACGGCCGGCCTGCCGCCCCCAGCCACCCCCCACAAGCCCCCCCACCGCCGCCCCGGCTGAGACAGCACAGGCACCCCGCCGCCGCCCCTTCCCACCCCGTGCAGGCACCCCTGCATACGGGCCTCCAGCACGGGCGACCCGCTCTGTCCGCAGGGAGGACAGGTCTACCCCTTCTGCCGGCAGGGAGGCCAGGTCTACCCGTTCTGCCGGCAGGGAGGCCAGGTCTACCCGTTTTACCTGCAGGGAGGCCAGGTCTACCCGTATTGCCGGCAGGGAGGCCAGGTCTACCCGTTTTACCGGCAGGGATGCCAGGTCTACCCGTTCGAGCGGCAGGGAGACCAGGTCTACCCTAATTGCCGGCAGGGATGCCAGGTCTACCCGTTTTTCCTGCAGGGAGACCAGGTCTACCCGTTCTGCCGGCAGGGAGACCCGGTCTACCCGTTTTACCGGCAGGGAGGCCAGGTCTACCCGTATTGCCGGCAGGGAGGCCAGGTCTACCCGTTTTACCGGCAGGGATGCCAGGTCTACCCGTTCGAGCGGCAGGGAGACCAGGTCTACCCTAATTGCCGGCAGGGATGCCAGGTCTACCCGTTTTACCGGCAGGGATGCAAGGTCTACCCATTTACCGGCAGGGATGCCAGGTCTACCCGTTCTGGCTGCAGGGAGGCCAGGTCTACCCATATTGCCGGCAGGGAGACCAGGTCTACCCATTTACCGGCAGGGAGACCAGGTCTACCCGTTCTGGCGGCAGGGAGAACAGGTCTACCCTTTTTGCCGGCAGGGAGACCAGGTCTACCCGTTTTACCGGCAGGGATTCCAGGTCTACCCGTTCTGGCTGCAGGGAGACCAGGTCTACCCGTGTTGCCGGCAGGGATAACAGGTCTACCCGATTTACCTGCAGGGAGACCAGGTCTACCCATTTACCGGCAGGGATGCCAGGTCTACCCGTTTTGCCGGCAGGGATGCCAGGTCTACCCGTTCTGGCGGCAGGGAGAACAGGTCTACCCGTTTTACCTGCAGGGAGAACAGGTCTACCCGTTTTACCGGCAGGGAGGCCAGGTCTACCCATATTGCCGGCAGGGAGGCCAGGTCTACCCGTTCTAGCGGCAGGGAGACCAGGTCTACCCGTTTTGCCGGCAAGGATGCCAGGTCTACCCGTTTTGCCGGCAGGGATAACAGGTCTACCCGTTTTACCTGCAGGGATGCCAGGTCTACCCGTTTTGCCGGCAGGGATAACAGGTCTACCCGTTTTACCTGCAGGGAGGCCAGGTCTACCCGTATTGCCGGCAGGGAGGCCAGGTCTACCCGTTTTGCCGGCACGGATGCCAGGTCTACCCGTTCTGGCGGCAGGGAGACCAGGTCTACCCGTTCTGCCGGCAGGGATGCCAGGTCTACCCGTTTTACCTGCACGGAGACCAGGTCTACCCGTTTTACCGGCAGGGAGGCCAGGTCTACCCATATTGCCGGCAGGGAGGCCAGGTCTACCCGTTTTACCGGCAGGGATGCCAGGTCTACCCGTTTTACCTGCAGGGAGGCCAGCTCTACCCGTTTTGCCGGCAGGGATGCCAGGTCTACCCGTTTTGCCGGCAGGGATGCCAGGTCTACCCGTTTTACCTGCAGGGAGGCCAGGTCTACCCGTTTTGCCGGCAGGGAGGCCAGGTCTACCCGTTTTACCTGCAGGGAGGCCAGGTCTACCCTTTTTGCCGGCAGGGAGACCAGGTCTACCCGTTTTACCGGCAGGGATGCCAGGTCTACCCGTTCTGGCTGCAGGGAGACCAGGTCTACCCGTTTTGCCGGCAGGGATGCCAGGTCTACCCGTTTTACCTGCACGGAGACCAGGTCTACCCGTTTTACCGGCAGGGAGGCCAGGTCTACCCGTTCTGGCGGCAGGGAGAACAGGTCTACCCTTTTTGCCGGCAGGGAGACCAGGTCTACCCGTTTTACCGGCAGGGATGCCAGGTCTACCCGTTCTGGCTGAAGGGAGACCAGGTCTACCCGTTTTGCCGGCAGGGATAACAGGTCTACCCGTTTTACCTGCAGGGAGGCCAGGTCTACCCGTTTTACCGGCAGGGAGGCCAGGTCTACCCGTTCTGGCGGCAGGGAGAACAGGTCTACCCGTTCTGCCGGCAGGGAGGCCAGGTCTACCCGTTTTACCTGCAGGGAGAACAGGTCTACCCGTTTTACCGGCAGGGAGGCCAGGTCTACCCGTTTTGCCGGCAGGGATGCCAGGTCTACCCGTTTTGCCGGCAGGGATAACAGGTCTACCCGTTTTACCTGCAGGGAGGCCAGGTCTACCCGTATTGCCGGCAGGGAGGCCAGGTCTACCCGTTTTGCCGGCACGGATGCCAGGTCTACCCGTTCTGGCGGCAGGGAGACCAGGTCTACCCGTTCTGCCGGCAGGGATGCCAGGTCTACCCGTTTTACCTGCACGGAGACCAGGTCTACCCGTTTTACCGGCAGGGATAACAGGTCTACCCGTTCTGGCGGCAGGGAGAACAGGTCTACCCCTTTTTGCCGGCAGGGAGACCAGGTCTACCCGTTTTACCGGCAGGGATGCCAGGTCTACCCGTTCTGCCGGCAGGGAGACCAGGTCTACCCGTTTTGCCGGCAGGGATAACAGGTCTACCCGTTTTACCTGCAGGGAGACCAGGTCTACCCGTTTTGCCGGCAGGGATGCCAGGTCTACCCGTTCTGGCGGCAGGGAGGCCAGGTCTACCCGTTCTGCCGGCAGGGAGGCCAGGTCTACCCGTTTTACCTGCAGGGAGACCAGGTCTACCCGTTTTGCCGGCAGGGATGCCAGGTCTACCCGTTCTGGCGGCAGGGAGGCCAGGTCTACCCGTTCTGCCGGCAGGGAGGCCAGGTCTACCCGTTTTACCTGCAGGGAGGCCAGGTCTACCCGTTTTGGCGGCAGGGACACCAGGTCTACCCGTTTTGCCGGCAGGGATGCCAGGTCTACCCGGTTCCAGGCAGGGAGGCCTCGTCTACCCGTTCTGCCGGCAGGGAGGCCAGGTCTACCCGTTTTACCGGCAGGGATGCCAGGTCTACCCGCTTCCGGCAGGGATGCCAGGTCTACCCGGTTCCAGGCAGGGAGGCCTCGTCTACCCGTTCTGCCGGCAGGGAGGCCAGGTCTACCCGTTTTACCGTCCGCCGGGTCCGGTGTGCCCGATGTGGCCGCCGGAGCTGCCGGCGGAAAGGGATGCCTCGTCTACCTCGCTCCGGCGGGACTTTGGCTCCACCGCGGTTCTGGCAGGTAGACGTCTTGCCCGGTTCTTCTTCGGAGCTGCCGAAGGGGTCGCTGCTTTGCGCTGCCTCCAGTTACGTCATGGTAAGAGTCGGCGGCGCTCGCGCGCCTCCCCGCTGGGGGAAGACGGTTCTCTTCGAGCCCGCCGGGGCCGGGGACCTCGCTGTCCGTATACTAGGGCAGAG